>NC_064643.1:334788203-334808181 GCF_023864345.2 Schistocerca serialis cubense | reverse complement strand
ACACCGTATGTGCCATTTGGCTTCTCCCACCCAACACCAGTCCCTCTGAACTGCGGAGATGGGAACTTGCACTCCAACACATCCTTTCATCCCACCATCCCCCAGGACTGAATCTACGTTAAACAACCTCACTCCCATTTACTCTTCAGTCTTCTCCTGTTTCCCTTTCCTCTTTAGCCATTCATGCATCTATTCATCCTACATAGTTGTGTTTATCTTTATACTGTATACCTCTTTACTTCTGAATACATCCTCTTTGGTTTGAAGCTGGCAGAGTACTTACAGTAGAATATCTTTGGGCTTCCCTCTGACAACCACGCCTCCATCCTTGCTACCCTCCCTGTTTTTCCTTTCCCTGTTGCTTCATAACCTGGGTTGTGAGTAACTGAATCCACTTTCCCTTCTTCCCTTGCTTTCCCCTCTCTCCTCCCTGATAAAGGAACATTTGTTCCGAAAGCTAGGAACGTAAATTTTCGGTTCTGTTTTTTTGTCTCTCTCTCGGCTGTACTGAGCTGAGGTAAGTACTGGCCAGCCCTCTATCTCTTTGTTAGTATTTGTTTCACATCTTTATATGAGATTTTCCATTAATCATTTAAACGTGTGGAATGCCATTTCTAATCTGGAATAATTATACGTTATTGCTCAATATTTCAGTTTATAATTACAATGTGTACCAGACCAAAGCACTAACAGTAACTTATTCAATTTTTTTCTGAGCATGCTCTCAGGGCTTTAATACGTCATCTTGCAATGTTTCAGCTGTAAGATTCACAGCAAAAACATCACAAGGGGAATTGTTAATGTCCTGACTGTATAACTGAAAAATCAAGTACTTTATCTGCAATGAATACTTAAGACTCATAAACAGTAATTAGCAGTACATTCATGGATAACACAAGGGACTTGTTTAAATTTCTGATCATGGTGATTCCATTGTTGCAGTTCAATGATTGAAAACATCCTTTGAAACCTGGAACCATCAATTTTTCTTTCTATATTTTGGTTTTAACATAGAGTGACTGTGTCCACACACAAATTTTAATTTTGAAGTGAATGTAAAATATACGTTGGAAGACTACGTGTTGACCTCAACTGATTCAACATCTTCTGAAGCATTTTCCAGAGTAATTAAAAAATACTGGTGTGACTTGGATGGGTTCTACTACTATCACTTTTGGTGCTGTAAAAAATGTGAACTTACCACTACTACGTCTTCTTCTTCTTCCTGTGTGTGGTGTGTGTGGTGTGTGTGTGTGTGTGTGTGTGTGTGTGTGTGTGCGTGCACTGGATATGTTGTCAGTCAAACATCTGTAGGGTCACTCAACAAATAGCTCATTGGTTATCTGACAGACTGTGTCAATGGAATGTTAGCAAATAATCGTGTCATTCCTCCCAGCCAGGGACTGATGTAACAGCCAGTTTTTGAGAGACGCATTCCACCTTGTGACATACGTAAGATCTTTAACTTGTTAGCTTAGCTCAAATTTACAGTTTTCTGGTGACTTCTGAAAGATGCCAGGGCTATTTTTCATTGTATAAAAATTCTTTTCACAGAGCCTTTGCAGCTTTGTATAAAGTTCACACTAGAGTTTTATATTTTGGCAAAAATAAGTCACAGGAACTTCGAGTCAAAGCATTTTGTATTAAAAGTTAATTTGAAGGTGTGTAGTATTAATACAACTAGTATTTTTATGACTTTGAGTTCCTGTGATATGACATGGCAGCTGCAGGGTTAACACATGAATTACTTCTACTTCTGTCCACCTTTCATATGTTAGCAGTAATTGAAATTTGTGGATCATTTGGCCGTTAAATAATTTATGTGTGTGTGTGTGTGGGGGGGGGGGGGGGGGGGGGAATCGAATTGGGATAAAGAAATTGCTGATTTTTGTGTGCATAAGAAGATCTTTATTACTAAATAGTCTCTTTGGAGATTTGAGGCCATTATACATCATCATTGCTAACCTGACAAAACAGTAACAAGTGAAAGTATATTGAAGTATGCAGTGTCGCAGACACACTCACACTCACTCACTCTCTCTCTCTCTCTCTCTCTCTCTCTCTCTCTCTCTCTCTCTCTCTCGGTTAATTGGTGGATTTGGTAATTGACTCGTACCATTAATAATTGGTGCACCAGATATAGTGTTTCCACGAATAAATAATATAAGTTTTTGATTACTACCGCCTTCATTAACCCTTCTTCTTACATCTTCTATAGTAGACAACGGTGCTGGTACAGGATGAACAGTTTACCCTCCTCTTGCAGGAGCTATCGCACACAGAGGTGCATCTGTAGACCTAGCTATTTTTTCACTTCACTTAGCAGGTGTATCATCTATTCTTGGTGCAGTAAAATTCATTACAACAGCAATTAATATACGATCAGAAAGTATAACTCTAGATCAAACACCTTTATTTGTGTGATCTGTAGCTACTACAGCCCTTCTCCTCCTTCTATCGCTTCCAGTATTAGCAGGAGCTATTACTATACTATTAACAGATCGAAATTTAAATAAATCATTCTTTGACCCTGCAGGAGGAGGTGACCCAATTTTATATCAACACCTATTTTGATTCTTTGGGCACCCAGAAGTTTACATTTTAATTCTACCAGGATTTGGAATTATCTCTCACATTGTATGTCAAGAAAGAGGAAAAATTGAATCATTTGGAACATTCGGTATAATTTATGCTATATTATCAATTGGACTAATAGGATTTATTGTATGAGCACATCACATATTCACAGTAGGAATAGATGTTGACACACGAGCATACTTTACATCAGCAACAATAATTATTGCTGTACCTACAGGAATTAAGGTATTCAGATGATTAGCTACACTATATGGAACTAAATTCAAATTCAATCCACCACTATTATGAGCTTTAGGATTTATTTTTCTATTCACAATTGGTGGGCTAACAGGATTAGTATTAGCAAATTCATCACTCGACATCGTATTACATGATACATATTATGTAGTAGCCCACTTCCATTAGGTATTATCCATAGGAGCAGTATTCGCAATCATAGGAGGTGTTATTCAATGATACCCGCTATTTACAGCATTAACTATAAATAATACATGATTAAAAATCCAATTTACAATTATATTTATTGGAGTAAACTTAACATTCTTCCCTCAACACTTCTTAGGGCTAGCAGGAATACCACGACGATATTCAGACTATCCAGATGCATATACATCATGAAATGTAGTGTCAAGAATTGGGTCTACAATTTCTATTGTAGGAATCACTATATTCATTGTAATTATATGAGAAAGAATGGTTACAAACCGAGCAATCATATTTAGAGCTAATATAAGAAGATCAACAGAATGACTACAAAATAACCCGCCTGCAGAACACAGTTACTCAGAACTACCATTAATTTCTAGATTCTAATATGGCAGATTAGTGCAGTAGATTTAAGCTCTACAAATAAAGGTTTGACCTTTTATTAGAAAAATTCATTAATGGCAACATGATCAAATCTATCCCTTCAAGATGGAGCTTCACCATTAATGGAGCAACTATCATTCTTCCATGATCATACTATGGTCGTATTATTATTAATTACAGTAATTGTAGGTTATGCCCTAAGTTATATATTATTTATTGCCTATACAAACCGAAACATACTTCACGGACATTTAATTGAAACAATCTGAACAGCATTACCAGCAATTACACTAATATTTATTGCACTCCCATCATTACGACTACTATATTTACTTGATGATTCAGTAGATGCAATAATCACAATTAAAACCATTGGACGACAATGATACTGAAGATATGAATATTCAGATTTTATAGACGTAGAATTTGACACTTATATAACACCAGAACAAGACCTAGAAAACGACGGAATTCGACTTCTAGATGTAGATAACCGAACAATTCTACCAATAAATACGGAAGTACGAGTATTAACAAGAGCATCAGACGTTCTACACTCATGAGCAGTACCTGCATTAGGGGTTAAAATTGACGCAACGCCAGGTCGACTAAACCAAGGAACATTTACAATAAACCGACCTGGACTGTTCTTTGGACAATGCTCAGAAATCTGTGGAGAAAACCACAGATTCATACCAATTGTAATTGAAAGAACTTCAGTAAACTTATTTATCAAGCGATTATCTAAGATAATCTAAGGAGTTAGTTAAAATGTGTATTTAGATACACACATGTAACAATATTAGAAAAAGAAAGTTGCTACTCACCATATGGTGGAGATGCTGAGCCGCCATAGGCACAACAAAAAGATTCACACAGTTATAGCTTTCGGCATTTTAGGTCTTTGTCAGCAATAGACACATCAGAATCATTTTGTAAAATTGGTGTGGCGAAATGGCAGAATATACATCTGGGCAGGTAGCCATACTTGTTAAAGAGCTGCTTCCAGGACGGGGAGGTGCACAGGCCCAGGATCAAATTCGCCTGTGGTTTAACAATGAGAGTTGGTGTGCTGGCCAGTCTGGATGTGGTTTTTAGCCAGTTTTCCACATCTGACTAGGTGATTACCAGCTTGCTACCCCGGTCCTGGCTTTGCTACACGATTTTCAAAAATTTTGAAAACATTCAATCTTTTGCAATGTTTACACTGCATACTACACTTTAGATGTAATAAGCCTACCAAACCTGCATAGATGTGGGACAAAGGCAACAAAAAAGAAACAAACATCAGAATATACTATGGTTTAAAGCAAATTTGGTTTTGTTGTAGTGATACATGTAACTGTCATGAAAGCTGAAAAGTTTTTAGTGAAAATAAATCGGAAAAAAAATAATTTTCAGAAGAATGAATGAAAAGAAATGTGATACAGTCACTAATAAAGTTGGCCTTTGCTGAACTTTGTACGTAGTGTCGAGTGTAGTTATAAGTGAAGTGATGTGATGTGATGTGATGTGAAGTGCAGTGAACAAGCTGATGCAGTAGCTAGTTCTCATAAATTTTTGTTGTACCAAAATTTTGTACATGTATCCATTGTGATAAATTATCTGTATGCAGAGGATGTAAGATAGCATGTACCTGTTTCTATTATGCAGGTAGATGAGCTTGGTGTTGCTTCTTTTTAAGTAGCCACTTTATGTAGTTTTGTCATGTTTGTGTATATTTCAGTTGAACTGGATACATTTGTCGTATTATGAGGCATTGACAATTTTCATACTATGGAGAGGACTACAGTGCACATAATTTTGCTATGTTGTGCAGTATACTGAAAGTTTAATGTATAGGAAATATTATTTTCTGTAAAAATAACACCAGTGAAAGAAAGCATCTGAAGGTATATCTAACACTATAGTGAGAAGTTACTGAAAATTATTGTTGTTGTTTCTATGATCATACGGAAAGCTAAATAATGGAAGTAGTAAAAGTAACCTCTCACCATGTAGTTGAGGCATAGAGTGATCGACAGGCACATAAACAAGATCGAAAATTTCGTTGATCTTTTTTGGATCATGTCCTTCGCGCGCGCACCCCCAAACAAACACAGGGGTGGGGGCAGACATTGTGTGAAAGCTCAGCAATGTTTTCAGTCTGTTTTATGTGCTTGTCGTGTACCCAAGGTCTCAGCTGTAGAGTGAATGGTACCTTTACTCTTTCCATTATCTGTATTCCATCAAGGAATTTCCAGATCACCCAATAAGATAGTTGTTTTTCTTTCACTTAAATATGCAAGTGTTGGGGGTAGGGGGGGGGGGGGGGGGGGCTGTGTATGAAGAAATCGTGCTAAACTTGTATTGGTCCATATCCTTGTTGAACAGACTTCTGTGGAGTTGAATAAGCTAGTAAATGTTATTTGAATTAGCATGGTCTTCTCATCCCCAGCATCATTGGTTCCCCCACTTCCTGAGCTAAAGTGGTGTTTTTTTTTTTTCTGTCTGGTGCCCTCTGCATCCACCCCTGCCCTGCCCTGCCCTGCCCTGCGCCTCACGTCCGTGTGTGTGTCTGTCTGTTCGTGTGTCGACCACTCTGCGCCTGTCTGCGCCCACGACTTTGGCCTTGGTAAGTGGCTGTGTGGAGTGCATGGGGAAGTGCATGCCTGCTGTTCCCTGCCCAGCCCATCTGTTGTTTGTGCTTGGTGCTGGCTCTGCCTTCATATAAGGTGGAGTGTTCTCGTAATGTTTTTGGGTCCTTACTTTGTCAATACAAATAAGAGCCCAGTCGTGGGTGTGCATTCCATGTCAATAATATAACTAATTCTCTTTTGAAGCTCAACAGTAGGTAGCAAATATTGTCTGAAAATGTGTAAAGTATGGTCAGCATTTTTATTTGAGAACCCACAAAATAGCAGCTCGCTAAAAGAGTAGGGGTTTTATTTTCTTTCTATATCTGCACCTTGTAATTCAAAAATATAATTTATTTTTATCCAGAAATTTTCATAATGGAATTGTTCAACTAACTTTAGTTTTTGAAGACTTATGGTTGATTGGTCAAAACAAATTTCCCTTCAGAAAGTAGGTTATATTTGAATATTTTCCTTTTTAGGAAATTAAGTCATGGATTTGCATTGTTTACTATAAATCAACTTTGGCAGAGGCCTTTGTTTACTTGGAATGGGGATCTGCAGAACCAGCACTGAGTTGTAGAATTTTGGTCCCACGTGCTATTAGATTGTCAGTAGAGTTATAGTTGGTTTCGTTAGGTGGTTTTTGCATTTTTCCCATGTAGAAATATATTTTTCCATGATTTTTGCTTTTACTTTGGCCCAAATCAGTTACTGTGTAGCTTTCAGTCTTCTTTGGCATTAATTGTATGTTGGGTGTGTTCCATTTGGAAACTGGAACTGTCATCTAGAGGCTTAATGTTTGAGTCTCAAATTTATGATTTTGTTGTTTTTTTTCTTTCTTCCATATTAACTCCTTGAAGAACAGTAATATTGATTTCTTTTAAACATCAGTGAAATGCCATTTAAACAGTAATTTTTGAAAAATCAGTGCATGATTTCTGTTTCCAGTACCATTTGTATTGCCTCCACTTCATCTCAAAGGAAATGTAATGTCCGTAATTCTATGTTGGACTAAACAAATCCTCAATGTTTCAAAACCTGCACGTTTTTTTAGACATTTTGGTGTCTACATGCATGTACTAAGTCATTTGCCACTTCTGTGTTATGAATGAAGTAACAATAATGTTATGAAATGAAGGAAATCTTAAAAAGACAATTTCAAGGAACATCAGAGACAGATTAATAAATCCAGACTCAAAAAAATGGGAAGGTTGTGTGTATAGCATTAAAGACCAACTATCTGTGTTGAGCAATCTGATGGTTTTTTTCCCATCATTGGCATGTTCATAACTTACATAAGATCCAGCTCTTCTGTCTCTGCTGTTAGTTGAAACAGTATTTTCAGCAAATATGTGTGTTACTGCAGTAATTATAGCAAATGTTTGCTGTTAATAACAAGCTGCTGTTGTCTGCTCAAGCTTTATGAAGAGATGACATTAAATGAAAGGGCAAACTCTGTATCTAGCCATTGTTAGAATTTTACCATAGTAGTTAATTTTATAACTATATAAATGTGTGCTTAACCTGATACTTTTTAAGCTGAGCTTTTTATAGTGCAGTGTTTTCTGTCATGTCTGAATCTAATAAATAGAAGTTGAGAGCCCATTTAAAAGTGTCTAAAGCCAGTATGAGAAAGTCGAACAACACTGCGGAGAAAATTTCCAGTGAAATGAAGTGTCATTCTCATGTTATGCAATATTTCCATACCATGCAATCAATCATTGCTGTTTGTTAAAGCAATTCATGAAAAATACTTAAAGTTAGTTACACTTACGTTAATTTGGAATTGTTTTTTCCTAGTGAGGTGCATATCTTTAGTAGTGTCTTTCTCCCCAAAGTTATGAAGATAAAACGAAACTTACAAGCTTGACAGACCTACAGAGAAAAATATATATTCTTTGTTATCTAACAAGAAAGTACAAAATGTATCGAGGCAGTTAACATAATGACTAATTATTCAGTAGAGTAGATGAATAAAATGTGAATTTAAACTGCAATTTCTAGTGGAATTCAGTGCCATACATGAAAGACATCAGTGGATTATGGAGAAATACATAGAATACTTAAGCCAGTAACGTTGGTATGGCTGTTCAATATGATGAAATAGAGTGCACATGTGAAATTAGCAAAAATTTCAATTTCTTGCTTGATTTGCACTTTTAAGTGCCATTTCAGTAACAGATATTACTGATAAATTGTCTACACCACATTAGCGTTCCGAACTCAAAAGTAATCTGTCCACTGCTTCCTCATGTTTACTATAAGTAATATGGAATTTTGAAATTCTTAACTTTGATTTCCTACAGGTTTAACTTACTTCATTTTGTTTATTACACAGTTTCCCTAAACAGGGTGGCTTTAATCTGGACTGACCTCTTTTGTAAATTTCTCTCCTTTTTTGTTACTGTCAGCCTCTCAGCTAGTCATGTCTATTTACTACTACTCTTTTCAGGTTTAATAATAATAATAATGTGTTGTTGTTGTTGTGGTCTCCAGTCCTGAGACTGGTTTGATGCAGCTCTCCATGCTACTCTATCCTGTGCAAGCTTTTTCATCTCCCAGTACCTACTGCAACCTACATCCTTCTGAATCTGCTTAGTGTATTCATCTCTTGGTCTCCCTCTACGATTTTTACCCTCCACGCTGCCCTCCAATACTAAATTGGTGATCCCTTGATGCCTCAGAACATGTCCTACCAACCAATCCCTTCTTCTGGTCAAGTTGTGCCACAAACTTCTCTTCTCCCCAATCCTATTCAATACTTCCTCATTAGTTATGTGATCTACCCATCTAATCTTCAGCATTCTTCTGTAGCACCACATTTCGAAAGCTTCTATTCTCTTCTTGTCCAAACTATTTATCGTCCATGTTTCACTTCCATACATGGCTACACTCCATACGAATACTTTCAGAAATGACTTCCTGACACTTAAATCTATACTGGATGTTAACAAATTTCTCTTCTTCAGAAACGCTTTCCTTGCCATTGCCAGCCTACATTTTATATCCTCTCTACTTCGACCATCATCAGTTATTTTGCTCCCCAAATAGCAAAACTCCTTTACTACTTTAAGTGCCTCATTTCCTAATCTAATTCCCTCAGCATCACCCGACTCAATTAGACTACATTCCATTATCCTTGTTTTGCTTTTGTTGATGTTCATCTTATATCCTCCTTTCAAGACACTGTCCATTCCATTCAACTGCTCTTCCAAGTCCTTTGCTGTCTCTGACAGAATTACAATGTCATCGGCGAACCTCAAAGTTTTTATTTCTTCTCCATGAATTTTAATACCTACTCCGAATTTTTCTTTTGTTTCCTTTACTGCTTGCTCAATATACAGATTGAACAACATCGGGGAGAGGCTACAACCCTGTCTTACTCCCTTCCCAACCACTGCTTCCCTTTCATGTCCCTCGACTCTTATAACTGCCATCTGGTTTCTGTACAAATTGTAAATAGCCTTTCGCTCCCTGTATTTTACCCCTGCCACCTTCAGAATTTGAAAGAGAGAATTCCAGTCAACATTGTCAAAAGCTTTCTCTAAGTCTACAAATGCTAGAAACGTAGGTTTGCCTTTCCTTAATCTTTCTTCTAAGATAAGCCGTAAGGTCAGTATTGCCTCACGTGTTCCAGTGTTTCTACGGAATCCAAACTGATCTTCCCCGAGGTTGGATTCTACTAGTTTTTCCATTCGTCTGTAAAGAATTCGTGTTAGTATTTTGCAGCTGTGACTTATTAAACTGATAGTTCGGTAATTTTCACATCTGTCAACACCTGCTTTCTTTGGGATTGGAATTATTATATTCTTCTTGAAGTCTGAGGGTATTTCGCCTGTTTCATACATCTTGCTCACCAGATGGTAGAGTTTTGTCAGGACTGGCTCTCCCACGGCCGTCAGTAGTTCCAATGGAATATTGTCTACTCCGGGGGCCTTGTTTCGACTCAGGTCTTTCAGTGCTCTGTCAAACTCTTCACGCAGTATCATATCTCCCATTTCATCTTCATCTACACCCTCTTCCATTTCCATAATATTGTCCTCAAGTACATCGCCCTTGTATAGACCCTCTATATACTCCTTCCACCTTTCTGCTTTCTCTTCTTTGCTTAGAACTGGGTTTCCATCTGAGCTCTTGATATTCATACAAGTCGTTCTCTTATCTCCAAAGGTCTCTTTAATTTTCCTGTAGGCGGTATCTATCTTACCCCTAGTGAGATAGGCCTCTACATCCTTACATTTGTCCTCTAGCCATCCCTGCTTAGCCATTTTAATAATAATAATTATTATTATTATAGTTCAAATAGGAATTCACTGTCATCCTTCCATCTGTTCCACTGGCATCCAACACCTCTCTAACCGGTCTGTTTGCAGACCAAAGCCTTTTGTTTTCCAGTTGTAAGAGGTGCTATTACCATTGCAGTTTTATTCTTCTGTCTTTTCATTTACATCAAATACCTTTCATCTAAGTACCCTATAGGATCAGCAGTACAAGAAGATTGTTCTCCAGTGACACTGTTGCCTACAGGTAAGCTGCCTCTTGCCTCCTACCTCTCACTTATGGGCGCCTCAGCTGTAGACCCAATGTTTTAATGTATATTCTTCTTAAACATGCAAATCATTATTGTCAAGTTAAAGAAAGAAGGAAGTAAAAAGAAACCTCATTACTGTCCATAAAAATGGATGCTCAGACAAGCTAGAGTGATTAAGGCTATTCAAATGCAAGACAGAGCAAACTCCATATTGTTCTAAGACTATTACATCTACTCTGTTAGCTAGCTTTTGGTGTATGACAGAGTGTATGTCATGTACCACTATATACCCCTGATGCTTTCATGTTTACTAAATGAACCTGTAACAAAATGCTCCACATTTCTTTGAAGTTTCTCTGTCTCCTCTATTAACTCTATGTGGTAAGGGTTGAAGAATGATTAACAATCCTCAGAATCCATTAAATGGTGATTCTGTAAGCTGCCTACCTCATAGTTGAATTAAACTATAATTACCAGGTTGCTTGGCCACTATGGTGGGAGATGGAACTGGATAGATAGAAGACAGGATGCTGGAATACTACTACCCGAGGTGAGGGGTGGAGTAGTGGTGAGTGGATGCCTGTCAGAGACCCGATGAGAAGTAAAAGAAACAGCACTGGGAAGCCATTACTTTATTACTCACAGTACACCCGTTGTGTCATTGCTCAGGATGTCAGTAGCTCACAATGGTGGAATCTCCCCACACATGCTGGGTCAGGCAGCAAAAGTTTACATGCATGTGGGATATCAGATGAGCTGCTGCATGTCCTTGGGTGGGAGACAGAGAGCTTCATGGTGGAAGGCTGCCAGCAGCTGAAGTAGCCCCCCACCCCACCCCACGTGGTCCGCTGATTGGAAAGTGCCCACTCCACAGCATCAGACTTGGCTGCAGCAGTAGTACCAAAGGTAGCAGCTCCAGAGCCCGATGAGGGTGACTGGCTGATGCATATAGACCATCATAGGTCTTCTCAGGACATGTGGCTGGCAGCCTGCAATACTTTTGACTAAAAATGACAAGTATTTCTACAGCTGTTACCTGTCCTCGGTTTGCTACTATATCAGTTTTGATCATGCAATCCACAAGAAGTCTATGGATCAGATGTGAAGTAAGAAGGTCACCAGCTCTGTGCATCTTCGGCTTTTGCCATGTCAATACTACTGCACCCTTGGTCTCACTGCATGGTGACTACATGAGGCAATCACCTTGGCACTTCACTATCAGTACTCACTTAACACCAGACATTTCTGGCAATACTATGCACAGCCATCTGATTTGACCAGCTTCTCTTGCTCCCTGCAGTAGCAGAGATTATTATGCTAATTTTTCTCCCAGCTGTGCAGAGTACATCATTTTGTGGCACAACAGGTCTCCCTCCTTTATAAAATCAGACCTGGATTTTTGCTTCCTCTGAAAAAAATCTTTACATACATTTGACAAATATGTAAAATGGGCATGGTTTCTCTCTTCTACTAGTTCAGCTTAAACCACAAGGTTCTTGGCTATATTTTTACAATCAAACATCATTATCTAGTGTCAGACCACTGGACTATCTTGCTTCCCCATACGATTTGTTTTCATTGAATCGCCACTCATAAATTAGTACAATCAAATTTTCCCACCGTGACAACTCCTCGGCAAAATAACAACAATCTCAGTCAACCTTCCTTATGCTGTGCACTTTCTGTCTTTTACCAAGTAGTTCTCTATTTAATTCTTACTTACTAAAGTTCATGTACTCCACTGGTACTTGACGTACTAGCAGTTCGTGGGGTGGATGGGTTTTTGCCTAGGGTAGATGTAGGTTACACAAAGTGTAATCGGAACCCCTACATTACCGGATACTGTGACACTTGGGATCATAATGTTGTGGCCTTTCTTATTGTGATACGGTTGTACATGTCGAAACATCTGTTCTGTGGTAATAAGTCCCTTTTGTGAAACTGTAAGCTCATCTAATGAGTGAAGGGGAGTTGTTTAGGATTGTCGGTTGCTGCATTGGCAACATGTCCAGTTGCTTCTTGGCCTTTATGACGATGACTGTTTCTTGATTTATTGTATTTGTTACAGTAGTGAGAGCAGGGAGCAGTGGTGAGAGCAGGGAGTGGATCGTCATACTCGTTATGTGACAGTTCATCCCATTGACAAGTACTCCACTATCCCATAATTTCAACCTTGTCATTGTCTTTGTTGTTCATGACAGTTCAGAGCACTAAATACATTACTTAACGTAACTGACCCTTAAACTTTCATAGGAAAGTTGTGACCTCTGATATTCTCCGTACATCTCTCTTAGTATTCCTTCCTTCTTAGCCTTAAATGCAGCCCTGTAAAAGTTTCTTCCAATCTTCATATATCATTTTTCACCTAATGTGTTATGGTTCAGCTTTAAGTCCACTGGTGACCAGTTGGAATGATGTCGTCTTATCTGAAAAACAAGTCTTGGTGTAAGTCATTTGTTTTGTAGTGTGTACACTACTCCCCTGAAGAGGTCAAGTGTCATTAGAATTATCACACCCATTCTGGGCATTCTCCGTGGTAACACCACATGGGAGAAAGGAATTTGTCTCTCCCTCCCCCCCCCCCCCCCTCCGCCCCCCTTTCAAGAAAAAGTCTATCTACATGATTCATTAGTACACTCACATTGGATTACAAAACGCGTTCCCGTTAAATCATAAATTAGAGGAAGAACCTGTGACATACTTTAAAACAGTGGCAAAATTACCATAACTATTGCATAAATCCTGCAACATGGCTATCTATCAACATGACTTAAGTGCGTAAGGCTCTCTTGAGCATACCCTACTTGTCAGCATCCATTTTTTTGGGATAGTATGTCCACAACTCCTTTAAATATCTTAATGTGCCACACAAGCACAATGGAAGTCCTTGTTGGGATCTGAAACTTCACATTTACAGGTTATACCATTTCTATGACATGGTATGTTACCTGATAATGAGTAAGGAATATCTTCATTTTGCCCTTTGATGTGTAGGGATTCTCCAGTGAAACCCATTGATCGCTTCTGTACTCAGGTAGATCAACATGTCATTCCTCTTCCTTGGCTGACACTTGAGTGCTTTCGTATTTGCTCTTTACCTTTTTCCAAACATCTCATAACATTTGTGCAAACTTTTTCCACTTCTCTCTCTGTTTATGTCAAGTTTAGGCTTTGTGTATTCAGAAGGTGAAGACCTTTTTGTACCATATACTACTCCATATGGACACCGCTATGACATACGAGAGGTAAACGTCCTGGTTATTGTGATGGCTGTTCACATAACAATGTAAATTTTGGCAACCGTATGATAAATGCGTTCTGTTTTTCAATTTGATTGAGGATGGAAAGGGTTAGTTCTGAGCTTCCGAATATGCAGTAGATATCACTTACTTCATTAGAATGGCCATAAAATTAGTGCCTTGATCCGTAATTATTGTTTCAAGAACACCAAACATAACATGAAAGTAGTCTATGATGGCTAGCACAAAGTGCTTACCCCCTTAGGTTGAAATCACCCCAAATGTCTATCCCCAACATTTCAAATGGCTTTGTTGCCTCTGGCAATCTTTGCAATGGTACTATTTGATGATTGAGTTTGGCACATTGTACGTTTGGTTGCTTTGTTGCCTCTGGTAATCTTTGCAATTGTGCTAATTGATGATTTAGGTTGGCACATTATGCACATGGTGTACAATTGATTACATACTACTTGATGTCCTGCCTCCTTACTTTCCACCAATATTTCTGGGCTACTTGATGATCAGCATCCTTCTAAGCTGCAGGTACCACAAGACGTGGCCCCTACTTTGTCATAGCCCTGTGTTGGTGTTTAGCAAGGCATGTCCAATGGCTTGCACAACCTCAGTCTTCCTGCTGAGCCATCGGCATTTTTATGTTTCTTGTTGAGTTTGAGTATCACCTTACATTCAAATTCACTCAACTTCGGTGCCCAACGCATTAACCTACTTGAACGACTGAATGATCCTTTAGTCCTAGTAACCACTTTAACACAGCATGAATCGGTGAACTTCGAATTTCCTCCCATGCAGATGATAATATGGAACATTATAAATGTCACTCAGTATTTCCTTCTGTTTTGAGAGATTCTGTTTGGATTTATTTAACTGTCTTGATGCATATGATACCAGGTGTTCCTTGCATCCTGACTCTGACTGAGAATGCATCCAGTCATCCGGTTGCTTGCCTCACAAGGTAGGATAAAGTCCTTTTTATAATTTGGAAATATTAACACTGGACTCGTTGTTAATACCTCTTGTAATTTCTCAAATGCAGTCTGTATATACACATACACCTTTCATCAACAAATGTATTTACTGTGTAGCAATTTCTGCAAACCCCTTAACAAATTTTCTATAATAATTACAGAATTCCAAAAATGATTGCAATTGTTTCATTGTTTGCAATGGTAAGCAATCATGTTCAGTGCAAATCAACTATGGGTCAGTTCTCAGGTCTTCTTGGGCAATTACATGACCTAGATAAGTTATCTCCATTGATAAGAAATGGTACTTCTCAATACTTTATATTAGACAGACAAATGCAAATCTTAAACACTTCTTCATTGTCATTGCACATGTTTCTGTAGGTCTTTAAAAAATACAATGATGTTATCAATATAAACTCAATAATGTCATCTACATAAACCAAACATTGTTTCATTTTCAGCCTCCTCAGCACTCCATCCAATAGTCTCTGGAATGTAACTGGTTCATTCTTAAGATCAAATTTCATTTGTTGATATTGATAACGACCCCATAGAAAAGCAAATGTGATATTTGGCCTGTCTTAGAGATCCACTTCCAACTGGTGATAACCACTCTTTAAATCCATCTTTGAAAAGTATTTACATTAACTTAGGTTGTCTAATGTCTCTTTTACATACGATGTAGGATATGCATTCGTGATTGTCCTTGATTTTAGATATTGGTAATCACAACAAAACTTATATTTCATCATTTCTTCTGAAGATTTCTTTGAGGTAATTGCAACAGCTATCAGCCAGCCGCTGATTGATTAATTCTTCCATTATAGATTGTAAGTGCTTGGGTATCCTGTATGGCTTCCTGAAGGGTCATTTGCCATCTGTATCCTTTGTTGCGTCATTGGTATTGCTGGTAATGGGTCACCAGTATTGAATCGATTCATGAATCATAATAACCAAGCTCCCACAGCTGACATATCAACCCCTTTAAACTTTTCACAGCTAGCAGAGTTGGATTCCAAAGAAGGTGACTGGTTGATCCATCTAGTCTCACAGATCAAAGGAGGACCAGCCTAGAGACTGGCAGCTGTCAGTCTACAGTACCTTTGACTAGAAATGAAGAGTATTTATGCCTTATTCTCAGTATTTGTTGTGTAGGCAGATGTTTCTGGCAAAACTACTCAGTCTTCTGACATGACCTGCTACCCTGGCTTGTTGCAATAACCAAGGGAGATATCCTAATTTTTTTTTCCAGCCATACAAAACACGTCAGTCAGGGTGCAACAATAATTCGATGTAATTCTTCCATCGAATCTGTCTGGCATCTGACTTTTATACTAATAGTTTTATGTGGTAGTTCTATTTTAACCGTTTCAGACATTACAATTGATAAAATTTTACTGTCCCTTAGTTGCAACAGAAATCTTTTTCCCTTGTGGAAACCTCATGTACATATTTGTGAATGTTCAATCTTTAAATCTTGTACAACTGCTGCCAACTGTTGAGCATCACTACGAAAATATCAAAAAGTCATTGTAGCAGTACACAACAGCTTGTGGCTGCCAGGCTACATGGAAGTGATCGGTTATTTATATTGCACTGTATAAGTGAATATTATTATTGTTATTTTGCATGCTAATTATTGAATGGTCAGCTTATTTATTACAACAGTGAATATTTCAAAATTAGTTATTCTAGTTCATTAAAAGAAGCAAAGTGTACAAAATATATTTTGAAAATGGGTGCATATCTTTGTATAAATCTTGCATCTGAAATCATTAAAAAATCATCTAAGAGCATTGCAGCATAAAGAAACATTTTCCTTTCTCCAAAACAATTGTCTGAAAGGGTTAAATAATGTAAGATGCATACTCCTAGATGCTTAACAGTGGTATGCATTTCCAGTTTCATCACAAGCTATGTAAACAAACATTAAGAGTTCTTTCCACTGATTTATACATTAAATTTGTTTATCTTAAGGGTCAACTGACATTCTCTGCATGAAGTATTGATCCTCTCTAGGTCTTCCTGCGGTTTGCCATGGTTTTCGAACATTGCAACTCCCTGTGTCTATTTCCACTTCCTCCGTATCTTTCCAATCATGTGGAACACATTGTTGCTAGAAGCAGAGTGTTTTTTTTTTTAATAATCATGTAGGTATCCCATGAGGTCCAGTCTTGTAGTTGATTTTAGTTGATTTTCTATTCCATGCTGACTGGAAGAGATCTGGAAGAAATGAGAATACAAGAACCAGAGATATACAACAGGGTGATTTTTTAAATAAAGAATTCAGGCCTTCAAAGCTTTTGAGGACAGAACGAGACCCAGAACAAAATCATCTTGGACAAAAGAACGAAGACGGTTGTTAAGTATGAGAATGAAAGAATATTGGGGAAGGAGAAAGACCAGAAGAAAAAAGTGAAGCGAATTAACGTGGTCCTAAGATGGCCAAAACGGTAGAAGAAGAAGAAGAAGACTTCATGTAACAACTTACAGAAGCAACACAACTACATATGCATCTGAATTGCTGTATATAGGCAGAGGGTCAGAACCTCAGCTGATTATTTGTGTTTTGCAGCCATGTCCCCAAGATGCAATTATTGAACTAATTCCTACTTAAGGGTACTGAACTAAATGTGATCTCAAGGTATAAAACTCCGATTCTGCTTTGATACTCTGTGTGCACTTAAAGCCATTCTGAGGCTGCACGAAACAGGAAAACCACTGCAGTCCATTTGGGGCATCTTTGTTTCTAAGCCCAAATAAAAACAAAATGAGCAAAATAGCTCTTCATTGAAATATAGCTAGTTGCATACCATGATCACCTTGAACCATTGTTAATACTATTATTTTTTGCTTATTAGACAAACCATGTACAGAATTTTCTGTCTGTTTTGAATATAATCTCCAGTTCTTTGTTCACATTTTTCTCAGCATTCTATATCTCTGAAAACTCCTTTGCAGTAGGAGTCCATTCTGGCTACTCTGACACTAGCACACACTACATAGGAGTCCTCCAGCATCTTGTGGTGTTTGCCTAACAACTGTTCTGTTTCAGTGCACTCAAGTACAAAGAATACAAGTTACCAGTACAGCTGCAGTGTTCAGATTCTTTTCTAATCTACTTCTTAATTCCTCCACTATATGGTCAGTGCTGCACATTGCCAAAGCCACGGTGTGAATATACATTTATGTGACGGGAAATACTGTAATGTTATTAGTGTTTAGCATAAAAATAAGTCATGTAACACCTAATGGCATGAAACTTTATTTTGATAATTTTGATTGTCAAACATCTGAAACATGTATAAAGGTGATTCTTTTCTAATCTCTTTCAAAAGTGGAGCTGAAATCACTCTTTTTCTTGTAAATATTTTAGCTATGGTTCATGAACCCGCAGTGCTTATTGAGGGTGTCCTGTTCCGAGCCAACTATCTTGGTTCTACACAACTTGTCTGTGAAGGGCAGCCAACAAAAACAACACGTATGAACCAGGCTGAGGAAGCAGTTTCTCGCATAAAGGTAAGCAACATTTTGTATCTCATTCTTGGATATAGTGTGTAATTTTTATGACTTACTGCTTGAAGGATGTATGTTAGATCAGTAGGTAGTGATTCTTACCTTCTCTATTTGTTGACTTCTTTAGTATAGGGGGAGATTGTCAACTGTGTCTCTCGTAGAGTCCAGCGTTCCAATTTAGAGTCACAGCTCCTCACCAGCTGCCAAGACATATTGCTTTACTGAAGTAGATGTTTGAAGCTTCTTCTTTTTACCACTGCCATTTCAATGTCAGTTCTACATGATTTGTATTTAGCATAGGGATTTTAAGATGCTAAGGATAGACATAACAAAATGTATATAAATTAAAAACCTTCTGTGAATATAATTACCCATCTTTTTTAGAAATTTTGTAATGACACCGTATTGCGTAGAAATTTCCCCCATTCCCTGTCTGTCACGTCCCCGCTACCCAGTCTGTCCCCCCAAACTTTACCCTCCCCCCCTCTTTAGCCCCCATACGATCTTCCCTTTCCACCCCTCTTTAGCCCCCCCCCCCCCCCCCCATACTATCTTCCCTTCCCACCCCTCCCACTATGTTCTCTTCTCATCCTTTATACACTGGAGGGCAGTTGAAAGCCAATGACACTGCATATGTGTTAAATTACTTTTGAAGTATTCATTAGATTACCAATAAATTCAACATTTTTGTTTGCAAGTTCCTTCTGATGGAATACTCTGTTCAAAGTTAAGATAACATTGTTATGTGGTTCCAGTTTTCAGGAGGAATTAAGCATTTTAGGACAATGGTTTGCTTTGTGTTGTGTTGTATGAGCAACAGATTTTTTCTCTCTCTTCCTGTCTTGTCTTATAAAGTTAGATGAACATTACTCAGAAGCAAGTAGTGTGTTGAAATGTTGTTGTCATTCAGAATCGTAGACCAGCTGGTGGGAAAACTTAAGTGTTTCTTGTGATGTGGGAATGTGGTCAAATATGGACTTAATTGTATTATAGAGAACACCAAACACATCTGGATAAGGAACTCACCTTGAAAAATTAAGATGATGATGAGATAATGGATGCAGTATTATGAGGACAAAGACCATGATAACTGAGGTGCATAAATGTAACTAAATTGTTACACTGAATTGTTATGGGGAAATAGATGAAAAGAAATACAGAGAACTGATTGATGTTTATCAGTCTGTTAGCTAAAACCTTTAACACCTTATTGTATATAAGTGCCACTTGTAAATGAGGCAACATAAAATTAGTGTTACAGTATTGTTTGTATAACTCAAATAATCAGCAAACTTGTGCACAGGTGAAGACCCAATAACAAACAAACTCACAGACAAAAATAATTCATTTACTTGTTGCTGCAGTTATTGACACGTTTTCGAGAAATGTTACATTATTTGATGCTCCTAACCTTTGCTTCGTTGCATAGCTAACTACAAACCACTTCCCCCTACACTATCAATCTCCTCCCCTTACAGTTTTCATTATTAGTTATCACTAGCTTATGATTAAATTGCTGCAGACTTTTACACTTAGATTTGTTTGTTTTTGTTCATTCTTATATCCGATTTTTATGTTGTAGATTGCAAAATTTCCTGAAAAGAACAATTCCATTCACAAATTCTGTAAATTTACAAAGATGTTGATGGACTGGCAGGAGAGAGAACTCCCAGTACAACC